>NC_089838.1:57274638-57282138 GCF_035609145.1 Eleutherodactylus coqui | reverse complement strand
CTCCTCCTCCTCCTTCTCCTCCTCCTTCTCCTCCTTCTTCTCCTCCTCCTCCTTCTCCTCCTCCTTCTTCTTCTCCTCCTTCTCTTCCTCCTTCTCCTCCTCCTTCTCCTCCTTCTCCTCCTTCTCCTCCTTCTCCTCCTCCTCCTCCTTCTCCTCCTTCTCCTCCTTCTCCTCCTTCTCCTCCTCCTCCTCCTTCTCCTCCTTCTCCTCTTCCTCCTTCTCCTCCTCCTCCTTCTTCTCCTTGTTCTTCTCCTCCTTCTCCTCCTCCTTCTCCTCCTCCTCATTCTTCTCCTCTCCTCCTCCTCCTTCTTCTCCTTCTTCTCCTCCTCCTCCTCCTTCTTCTCCTTCTCCTCCTCCTCCTCCTTCTCCTCCTTCTTCTCCTCCTTCTCCTCCTCCTTCTTCTCATCCTCCTTCTTCTCATCCTCCTTCTCCTCCTCCTTCTCCTCCTTCTTCTCCTCCTCCTCCTTCTTCTCCTCCTTCTTCTCCTCCTCCTCCTTCTTCTTCTCCTTCTCCTCCCCCTTCTTCTTCTTCTTCTCCTTCTTCTCCTCCTCCTTCTTCTTCTCCTCCTCCTCCTCCTCCTCCTTCCTCTCCTCCTCCTCCTTCTTCTACTTCTCCTCCTCCTCCTCCTCCTCCTCCTCGTCGTTCTCCTCCTCCTCCTCGTTCTCCTCCTCATCGTCGTCGTTCTCCTCCTCCTGCTCGTTCTCCTCCTCGTTCTCCTCCCCCTCCTCCTCGTTCTCCTCCTCGTTCTCCTCGTCGTTCTCCTCCTCCTCCTCCTCCTCGTCGTTCTCCTCCTTCTCCTCCTCGTTCTCCTCCTCCTCGTCGTTCTCCTCCTCCTCCTTGTCGTTCTCCTCCTCCTCGTCGTTCTCCAACTCCTCCTCCTCGTCGTTGTCGTTCTCGTTCTCCTCCTCGTCGTTCTCCTCCTCCTTGTCGTTCTCCTCCTCGTTCTCCTCCTCCTCGTTCTCCTCCTCCTCCTCGTTCTCCTCCTCGTCCTTCTCCTCCTCGTTCTCCTCCTCCTCGTTCTCCTCCTCCTCCTCGTCGTTCTCCTCCTCCTCGTCGTTCTCCTCCTCCTCGTTCTCCTCGTTCTCCCTCTCGTCGTTCTCTTCGGCGTCCTCCTCCTCCTCGTCGTCGTTGTCGTCGTCGTCCTCGTCGTCGTCCTCCTCGTCGTTCTCGTCGTCGTTCTCCTCATTGTTGTCGTTCTCCTCCTCGTTCTCCTCCTTCTCCTCGTTCTCCTTCTCCTCGTTCTCCTCCTTCTCCTCGTTCTCCTCGTTCTCCTCCTCCTCCTCCTCCTTCTTCCCCTCCTTCTCCTCCTCCTTCTTCTCCTCCTTCTCCTCCTCCTTCTTCTCCTCCTTCTCCCCCTCCTTCTTCTCCTCCTACTTCTCCCCCTCCTCCTTCTCCTCCTACTTCTCCCCCTCCTCCTTCTCCTCCTCCTCCTTCTCCTCCTCCTTCTTATCCTCCTCCTCCTTCTCCTCCTCCTCCTTCTTCTCCTTCTCCTCCTCCTCCTTCTTCTTCTCCTCCTCCTCCTCCTCCTCCTTCTTCTCCTCCCCCTCCTCCTCCTTCTTCTCCTCCTCCTCCTTCTCCTCCTTCTCCTCCTCCTTCTTCTCCTCCTTCTCCTCCTCCTACTTCTCCTCCTTCTCCCCCTCCTCCTTCTCCTCCTACATCTTCTCCCCCTCCTCCTCCTTCTCCTCCTACTCCTCCCCCTCCTCCTTCTTCTCCTCCTTCTCTTCCTTCTCCTTCTTCTCCTCCTTCTCCTCCTCCTCCTCCTCCTTCTCCTCCTCCTCCTCCTCCTTCTTCTCCTTCTCCTCCCCCTCCTCCCCCTTCTTCTCCTCATCCCCCTTCTCCTCCTCCTCCGCCTCCTCCTTTCTCCTCCTCCTCCTTGTCGTTCTCCTCCTTCTCCTCGTTCTTCCTCTCGTCCTCCTCGTCGTCCTCCTCCTCTTCCTCGTCGTTCTCCCCCTCCTCGTCGTTCTCCTCCTGGTCGTCGTTCTCCTCCTCGTCGTCGTTCTCCTCCTGGTCGTCGTTCTCCTCCTCGTTGTCGTTCTCCTCCTCCTCCTCCTCGTTCTCCTCGTCGTCGTTCTCCTCCTCCTCGTTCTCCTCGTCATTCTCGTCATCGTCCTTCTCTTACTCCTCGTTGTTCTCCTCCTCTTCGTTCTCCTCTTCCTCCTCTTCGTTCTCCTCTTCCTCCTCTTTGTTCTCCTCCTCCTCCTCGTCGTTCTCCTCCTCCTCCTCGTTCTCCTCATCCTCCACGTCGTTCTCCTCCTCCTCGTTCTCCTCCTCCTCGTCATCGTTCTCCTCCTCCTCGCCGTTCTCATCCTCCTCCTCGTCGTTCTCCTCCTCGTCGTTCTCCTCCTCGTCGTTCTCCTCCTCCTCGTTCTCCTCCTCGTCGTTCTCCTCCTTCTCCTCCCCGTTCTCCTCCTCCTCCTCGTTCTCCTCCTCCTCCTCGTTCTCCTCCCCCTCCTCCTCGTTATCCTCCTCGTCATTCTCGTTCTCGTCGTTCTCGTTCTCCTCGTCGTTCTCGTTCTCCTCGTCGTTCTCGTTCTCCTCCCCCTCCTCCTTTTTTTCCTCCTTTTCATTCTCCTCCTTGTCGTTCTCCTCCTCGTCGTTCTCCTCCTCGTCGTTCTCCTCCCCCTCCTCCTCGTTCTCCTCCTCCTCCTCCTCGTTGTTCTCCTCCTCCTCCTCCTCCTCCTCGTTCTCCTCCTCCTCCTCGTCTTTCTCCTCCTCCTCCTCCTCGTCTTTCTCCTCCTCCTCCTCGTCTTTCTCCTCCTCCTCCTCCTCCTCGTCTTTCTCCTCCTCCTCCTCCTCCTCCTCGTCTTTCTCCTCCTCCTCCTCCTCCTCCTCGTCTTTCTCCTCCTCCTCCTCCTCGTCTTTCTCCTCCTCCTCCTCCTCCTCCTCGTCGTTCTCCTCCTCGTTCTCCTCCTCGTCGTTCTCCTCCTCGTTCTCCTCCTCCTCGTTCTCCTCCTCGTTCTCCTCCTCCTCGTCGTTGTCCTCCTCGTCGTTCTCCTCCTCCTCCTCTTCCTCGTTCTCCTCTTCCTCGTTCTCCTCTTCCTCCTTCTCCTCTTCCTCCTCCTCCTCCTCGTTCTCTTCCTCCTTCTCCTCGTCGTTCTCCTCCTCCTCGTCGTTCTCCTCCTCGTCGTTCTCCTCCTGCTCGTTCTCCTCGTCGTTCTCCTCCTCGTTCTCCTCCTCCTGCTCGTTCTCCTCGTCGTTCTCCTCCTCCTCCTCGTTCTCCTCCTCGTTCTCCTCCTGCTCTTTCTCCTCCTCCTCGTTCTTCTCGTCGTTCTCATTCTCCTCCTCCTCGTCGTTCTCGTTCTCCTCGTCGTCGTCCTCGTTCTCCTCGTCGTCGTCCTCGTTCTCCTCCTCCTCCTCCTCCTCGTCGTTCTCCTCCTCCTCGTTGTTCTCCTCCTTGTGGTTCTCCTCCTCGTTCTCCTCCTCCTCCTCATGGTTCTCCTCCTCCTCCTTCTCCTCGTTCTCCCTCTCGTCGTTCTCGTCGTAGTCCTCCTCGTCGTCGTCGTTCTCTTCGTCGTCCTCCTCGTCAATCTCATCGTTGTTCTCCTCCTTCTCGTCGTCGTTCTCCTCCTCCTTCTCCTCGTTCTCCTCCTCGTTCTCCTCCTCATTCTCCTCCTCCTCGTCGTTCACCTCCCCCTCCTCGTCGTTCTCCTCCCCCTCCTCGTCGTTCTCCTCCCCCTCCTCGTCGTTCTCCTCCCCCTCCTCGTCATTCTCCTCGTCGTTCTCCTCCTCCTCCTCGTTCTCCTCCTCCTCGTTCTCCTCGTCATTCTCGTTGTTCTCGTTCTCATCCTCCTCGTCGTTCTCGTTCCCCTCGTTGTTCTCGTTCTCCTCGTCGTTCTCCTCCTCCTCCTTGTCGTTCTCCTCCTTCTCCTCGTTCTCCCTCTCGTCGTCCTCCTCGTCGTCGTTCTTGTCGTTCTCCTCCTCCTCGTTCTCCTCCTCCTCCTCGTTCTCCTCCTCCTCCTCGTTCTCCTCTTGCTCGTTCTCCTCCTCCTCGTTCTCCTCCTCGTTCTCGTCCTGCTCTTTCTCCTCCTCGTCATTCTCCTCCTCCTCGTTCTCCTCCTGCTCGTTCTCCTCGTCGTTCTCGTTCTCCTCCTCGTCGTTCTCGTTCTCCTCCTCGTCGTTGTCGTTCTCCTCCTCGTCGTTCTCCTCCTTCTCCTCCTCGTTCTCCTCCTTCTCCTCCTCGTTCTCCTCCTCCTCGTCGTTCTCCTCCTCCTCGTCGTTCTCCTCCTCCTCGTTCTCCTCCTTCTCCTCCTCGTTCTCCTCCTCCTCGTTCTCCTGCTGCTCCTAGTCGTTCTCCTCCTCTTTCTCCTCGTTCTCCTCATTCTCCTCCTCCTCCTCCTCGTTCTCCTCCTCCTCCTCCTCGTTCTCCTCCTCCTTCTCGTCGTTCTTCTCCTCCTCCTCGTTCTTCTCCTCCTCCTCCTCCTTCTCCTCCTTCTCCTTCTTCTCCTCCTTCTCCTCTTCCTTCTTCTCCTCCTCCTTCTTCTCATCCTCCTTCTCCTCCTCCTCCTCCTCCTCCTCCTTCTCCTCCTTCTTCTCCTCCTCCTCCTCCTCCTCCTTCTTCTCCTCCTCCTTCTTCTCCTCCTCCCCCTTGTCGTTCTCGTTCTCCTCCCCCTTGTCGTTCTCGTTCTCCTCCTCCTCGTCGTCGTTCTCGTTCTCCTCCACGTCGTTCTCCTCCTCCTCCTTGTTCTCCTCCTTCTTGTTCTCCTCCGTCGTTCTCCTCCTCCTGCTCGTCGTTCTCCTCCTCGTCGTTCTCCTCGTCGTTCTCCTCCTCCTCGTCGTTCTCCTCCTCCTCCTCCTCGTTGTCCTCCTCCTTCTCCTCCTTCTCTTCCTTCTCCTCCTCCTTCTTCTCCGCCTTCTCCTTCTCCTCCGCCTTCTCCTTCTTCTCCTCCTTCTCCTCCTCCTCCTCGTCCTCGTTCTCCTCCTCGTCGTTCTCATCCTCCTCCTCGTCGTTCTCCTCCTCGTCGTTCTCCTCCTCCTCCTCCTGGTTCTCCTCCTCCTCCTCGTCGTTCTCCTCCTCGTTGTTCTCCTCCTCCTCCTCCTCGTTCTCCTCCCCCTCCTCGTTCTCCTCGTCGTTCTCGTTCTCCTCGTCGTTCTCGTTCTCCTCGTCGTTCTCGTTCTCCACCTCGTTCTCCTCCCCCTACTCCTCTTTCTCCTCCTTGTCGTTCTCCTCCTTGTCGTTCTCCTCCTCCTCGTTCTCCTCCTCCTCGTTCTCCTCCTCATCGTCGTCGTTCTCCTCCTCCTGCTCGTTCTCCTCCTCGTTCTCCTCCCCCTCCTCCTCGTTCTCCTCCTCGTTCTCCTCGTCGTTCTCTTCCTCCTCCTCCTCGTTCTCCTCCTCCTCCTCCTCGTTCTCCTCCTCCTCCTCCTCGTTCTCCTCCTTCTCCTCCTCGTTCTCCTCCTTCTCCTCCTCGTTCTCCTCCTCCTCGTCGTTCTCCTCCTCCTCCTTCTCGTTCTCCTCCTCCTCGTCGTTCTCCAACTCCTCCTCCTCGTCGTTGTCGTTCTCGTTCTCCTCCTCGTCGTTCTCCTCCTCCTCGTTTTCCTCCTCCTCCTCGTTCTCCTCCTCCTCGTCCTTCTCCTCCTCCTTCTTCTCCTTCTCCTCCTCCTCTTTCTTCTCCTTCTCCTCCTCCTTCTTCTCCTCCTCCTCCTTCTCCTCCTCCTTCTTCTCCTCCTCCTTCTTCTCATCCTCCTTCTTCTCCTCCTCCTCCTTCTTCTTCTCCTCCTCCTCCTCCTCCTCCTCCTTCTCCTCATTCTTCTCCTTCTCCTCCTTCTCCTCCTCCTCCTTCTTCTCCTCCTCCTTCTCCTCCTCCTTCTTCTCCTCCTCCTTCTTCTCCTCCTCCTTCTCCTCCTCCTTCTCCTCCTCCTTCTCCTCCTCCTCCTTCTCCTCCTCCTCCTCCTTCTCCTCCTCCTCCTCCTTCTTCTCCTCCTTCTCTTCCTCCTTCTCCTCCTCCTTCTCCTCCTTCTCCTCCTCCTCCTCCTTCTCCTCCTTCTCCTCCTCCTCCTTCTCCTCCTCCTCCTTCTTCTCCTTCTTCTTCTCCTCCTCCTTCTCCTCCTCCTCCTTCTCCTCCTTCTCCTCCTCCTCATTCTTCTCCTTCTCCTCTCCTCCTCCTCCTTCTTCTCCTTCTTCTCCTCCTCCTTCTCCTCCTCCTCCTCCTCCTCCTCCTCCTTCTTCTCCTCCTTCTCCTCCTCCTTCTTCTCCTTCTCCTCCTCCTTCTTCTTCTCCTTCTCCTCCCCCTGCTTCTTCTCCTTCTCCTCCTCCTTCTTCTCCTCCTTCTTCTCCTCCTCCTCCTTCCTCTCCTCCTCCTCCTTCTTCTACTTCTCCTCCTCCTCCTCCTCGTTCTCCTCCTCCCCCTCGTCGTTCTTCTCCTCCACCTCGTCGTTCTCGTTCTTCTCCTCCCCCTTGTCGTTCTCGTTCTCCTCCTCCCCCTTGTCGTTCTCGTTCTCCTCCTCCTCGTCGTCGTTCTCGTTCTCCTCCACGTCGTTCTCCTCCTCCTCCTTGTTCTCCTCCTTCTCCTTGTTCTCCTCCGTCGTTCTCCTCCTCCTGCTCGTCGTTCTCCTCCTCGTCGTTCTCCTCGTCGTTCTCCTCCTCCTCGTCGTTCTCCTCCTCCTCGTCGTTGTCCTCCTCCTTCTCCTTCTTCTCTTCCTTCTCCTCCTCCTTCTTCTCCTTCTCCTCCGCCTTCTCCTTCTTCTCCTCCTTCTCCTCCTCCTCGTCCTCGTTCTCCTCCTCGTCGTTCTCATCCTCCTCCTCGTCGTTCTCCTCCTCGTCGTTCTCCTCCTCCTCCTCCTGGTTCTCCTCCTCCTCCTCGTCGTTCTCCTCCTCCTCCTCGTTGTTCTCCTCCTCCTCGTTCTCCTCCCCCTCCTCGTTCTCCTCGTCGTTCTCGTTCTCCTCGTCGTTCTCGTTCTCCTCGTCGTTCTCGTTCTCCACCTCGTTCTCCTCCCCCTACTCCTCTTTCTCCTCCTTGTCGTTCTCCTCCTAGTCGTTCTCCTCCTCGTCGTTCTCCTCCTCCTCCTCGTTCTCCTCCTCATCGTCGTCGTTCTCCTCCTCCTGCTCGTTCTCCTCCTCGTTCTCCTCCCCCTCCTCCTCGTTCTCCTCCTCGTTCTCCTCGTCGTTCTCCTCCTCCTCCTCCTCGTTCTCCTCCTCCTCCTCGTCGTTCTCCTCCTTCTCCTCCTCGTTCTCCTCCTCCTCGTCGTTCTCCTCCTCCTCCTTGTCGTTCTCCTCCTCCTCGTCGTTCTCGTTCTCCTCCTCGTCGTTCTCCTCCTCCTCGTCGTTCTCCTCCTCCTCCTCGTTCTCCTCCTCCTCGTCCTTCTCCTCCTCGTTCTCCTCCTCCTCGTTCTCCTCCTCCTCGTGGTTCTCCTCCTCCTCGTCGTTCTCCTCCTCCTCCTTCTCCTCGTTCTCCCTCTCGTCGTTCTCTTCGGCGTCCTCCTCCTCCTCGTCGTCGTTCTCGTCGTCGTTCTCCTCATCGTTGTCGTTCTCCTCCTCCTTCTCCTCGTTCTCCTCCTTCTCCTCGT